>NC_066519.1:4059714-4069714 GCF_024679095.1 Eriocheir sinensis
AGAGAGAGAGAGAGAGAGAGAGAGAGAGAGAGAGAGAGAGAGAGAGAGAGAGAGAGAGGAATGAGAGAAGAGGGAGGAGAGAAGAGAGAGGAAAGAGGAAGGAAAGGGAGTAAAGGAAGGAAAGGGGAGGGCCAGATCTAGGGTGACGGGGCTCTGTGATTGCTGACAGACGGACCAATAGGAGACGAGAATGACTCCTCGCAGAATGTACACCAAAAGTACCTTTCCGTCATCGATGAGAGAGAGAGAGAGAGAGAGAGAGAGAGAGAGAGAGAGAGAGAGAGAGAGAGAGAGAGAGAGAGAGTAAACGAGTAATTAGTTAAATAGGTGAGTTAGTAAGCGAATTATTAAGATCACTGAGTGAAAGTGAGTGAGGGAGGGAGAGAGGGAGGAATGGATGAATGAAGGAAGGAAGGAAGTAATGAGTGAGTGGGTTAGTGAGTGAGTGAGTGAGTGAGTAGGGAAGTATATGAACAACCATCGTCACTCTTTAGCTGAACTGTACATTTATTTACGTGTTCCTCGTTCTCGCCAAGGTTCCGAGGCTCCTCTGTACCCTCTAAAACGCTAAGGACATAAATTCTCGCCTTGAGGGAAGTTTATTGTCCAAAACAGTTTTTGACACATAATTCGTTTCATCAAAGGCAAGTTCATGTGAATCTTGGGCCCATATTCTCAGACCCTGCGGGGCTTACACACACACACACACACACACACACACACACACACACACACTGCCCCGGTATCTCAACTGGCTAGAGCGCCGCTCTGCAATGTTTCGCGGCCAAACAGACGGCAGTTCGAGCTCTGCTCAGGCCTGATTCTTTCCGTTGACTAGGAATGGTTACTGTCTTCCCTTGACCAAGGGGGATGGGGTGTGTGATGTGTGAGGTCCTGGCAGTACCCAGAGATCGACAATAATGAGCACTTGCTCGCGTCGTCAGAGTACCTGCTAGCGAAAGCGAGTCCAACTCGTGATCAGGCTGTGCTACATTACACACACACACACACACACACACACACACACACACACACACACACACACACACATTTCGTAAGGATTTGGTGGAGGTTGTGTTAGTACTTCCATAGGTAGTGTTATGAGCATAGTGATAGTTGGACGAGGCTTCTGCACCATGAACGTGAAGAAAACACTCAGGAGAAACCGACCAGCCTCCTTCGTGGCCTTGGGAAGCAACTGCCGTGAGAGCCCAAGGCGTCCCAGAATACGGGCCGAGACACGCCTTGGGATCTTTTACAGCAGTGTGATAATAAATTTATATTCAATGTCTCTAGCTTTGACATTTTTTAAATAGAGAATATTTTAGCTCATTTAAAACCTTCTGCTTGTTCTGGCCATGATGGTATTCCCTCAGTCTTTTAAAAAGATGTGCCCCTTCTATTAGTCACCCCCAGTGGAAGGTATATTGTTTTACTTTAAAAAGGCACTTGATGTTGTTAACCATAGACTATTACTTATGATGTTAGCTAGTATTGGAGTTGAAGGCTGTTTGCTGGGGTGGCTGAGTGATTACTTGACTAGGAGGGAAATGAAAGTGGTTGATCATGGCTGTGAGAGTTATCAAGTTGAGGTTGGTAGCGGTGTCACACAGGGTTCAGCGATTGGTCCCTTGCTATTTCTTATTTATATCAATCATGTTGTTTCTGGTTTAAAATGCAAATTTTGTCTCTTTGCTGATTACCTCAAGTTATTTTTAGCCTCGGTAATATCGAAATCTGACCATTTCATTTCCCATCTTCATCTGCAGAGAGATATTAACCTACTCTTCAACCCAAGTAGATCTTGGGGTTTGTCTTTTTCAATTGGCAAATGTGTCTGAATGAACTTTTGTAGAAGTTTCCAAGATGCACCTGTTCTCTTGTAGTAGGCCTACTTCATTGGTGAGCAACCTATTTTAGATGTTGACAACCACAAAGATCTTGGGGTCAGGACTGATTCTTCTCTCAAGCTCCATCTTCATGTGAGAGAGATTGCAGGCAAAGCTAGTGGCATAAGCTACAGTATTCTTAAGGGAACTATTTGTCGATTTCCAGATTTTATGAGAGGTTTTTATTTTACATGTCAGGTCAATCCTCGACTACGCTTCTGTGGTGTGGTTTTCTGGATATATGGGTGATGTAAGACTACTAGAAGCTGTTCAGATAAGGTGGACTAAGAAAATCATTGGGTTCTGTGACGTACCTTATAGGGATCGTCTTGCGCAACTGAGTCTCTGCACGATCAAAGGCAGCCTGATCAGAGCTGGTCTTACTAAGTTGTTTAAAATTTTAAAAGGACTTTGTCCTAATCTTAATCATTTGCTGACGAGAAATCGCTATAGAGACACTAGAGGTCACTCCTATATGCTTTATGTCCCCCGTTGTAACACTGATGCGAGAGCCCGCCTCTTCTCATTGAGAATAAGTAACATTTGGAACAGTTTGCCGGATTCTGTTGTTTCTGTCATCTCGGTGAATCCCTTCAAGCACCATCTGGGCAAGCATCTTGGTCAGATCTTATGCGAGTTTGATTAATTTGCCACTTGGTTTGGTTGTTCTTTGGGTGTTTTGTTTGGATTGTTGTTTTTGACTGGGTACCGAAAATTAGTAGTTGTCCGTGCCATTTTGTGATGTCATATTAGCCAACCATCTGACCATCTTCATGAAAATTCATCAGCCGCACTTTTGGTTGGAGACATCACACAGTTTTTGAATGGTGCGTGTCCCCATCCAGGTAAGAAATCAATGTCACAGCATTTTCCAGCGGCTTCTTAGGGCGCGGTGATGCTCTCCAGACCCGTGATTCGGTGTTGTTTAATTCGTGCAGTCCAACTAAAGCGGGGAAAAGGGAACTTGAAGTGAGAAATAGAAGCCTGGCTAACAATGGCCTCTGCCTTACAAGAGAGAGCCCGCAAGACCACGACCACTCAAGCAGAGGTGGCCCGTGGACGCGTGTGGCGGGAAGACCTCGGCGGTGCACGTAGAGAGAAGGGAAGCTGAAAATAGCTACTGGTGATTAATATAGTTGTGTGCGACGAGAAGCCTTAGGACACCAAGGAGGAAGAGGAGGAGGAGGAGGAGGAGTGAAAGAAAAGAGGAGGAAAGTGAAGGAGGAGGAAGAGAAATAAGAAAATAAGAAAGAGAAAATATGGAGGAAGAGGATAAAAAAAGAGAAAGGCGAAGAGAAAGAGGAAGAGAGGATCTTATTTACAGAAGCAGGAGGAAAGGAAGGAGGAGGAGGAGGAGGAAAGAGAAAGAAGGAGGAAGAGAAAGGTAAGAAAATTAGAAGTAGAAGGAAAAGGGGAAAGAGAATAAAAAGTGACAGACGAAGAGAAAGATGATTTTATTTTATTTATTTATTTATTTATTGAATTTATTATTTTTAACGTCTCGACCTTATTGCGCCGGTAGGCTTTCCTGGTGGTGCCTGATGGTCGGCCCAGCCCGTCATGGCTCAAGCAAGTGTTTGTAGTGGCGCCTCTTGCCTGGCTCATGCTGCCCCCGGGAGCTCCTCTTTGAGCCTCTCTTTAGAGAGGTAATCTAGAGTCCGGGTTGACAGATGGTCTTGAGGGCAGCATGTAATAATCCCAGCTGTGCGGCGACCAGGACTCGAACTGAGTACTCCTGGACGCTGCGCCGGCACGCTAACCACTCAGCCACCGCCTCCCAGGATGATAAAGAGAAAGAGGGAAAGAGTGAGGAGAAAGGAGTGTGAAGAATGAAAGGAAAGAAACGGTGAGAGGAAGAGGAGAGAAAGAGGAGGACCTTGCCAGCTTTTCTCTCTCTCTCTCTCTCTCTCTCTCTCTCTCTCTCTCTCTCTCCTTATGAAACCTTTTCCTATTCTTCCCATTTTCCTTTATTTTTATCTTTTTTACCGCTAAACCTCTCCATTTCTCCTCATTCCCATACCCTTCATTGCCCTTCCATCCCTTCCCAAACCCTTCATTGCCCCTCGATCCCTTCCCATACCCATCATTGCCCTTCGATCCCTTCCCATACCCTTGATTGCCCTTCCGTCCCTTCCCATACCCTTCATTGCCCTTCCATCCCTTCCCATACCCTTCATTGCCCTTTGATCTCTTCTCATACCCTTCAATGTTACTTTCACCACTGAACAGTAGAATGATAGTGGATTAGGTTCATAATGAAAGGCATCTGCATTTGACTAAAACCATACGAGATAATGCGATAGATAAATGTTTCCTGAAGACGATGATATTATCAGAGTTTTATTAAAATAGAAAATAAGGAAGATATACACCATTTAATGACAAGATTTATGCGCTGAGCCGCTGTCTCCCTACCGCTGCCTTTCCAGTCACCCCGACGCCTCGGCCGTTACGCCGAGCGCCCTGCTGCCGAGACACAGCTACATCTTGTTATAAAAAGCTGCCGAACTCCCTTCGTTTCCACTTTATCCAAAATAAGACAACACCATCGTGTTCAGGATAACTTTCCCCATCAGATGCCACCATTTTCATGAACTGTAGTTTAGCAGTTCCATGAAATAATCAGCGAAGAATGAAATGGGGTATAAACATTTATGACTCCATCTTTCAATTCACCACTCCGTAATTTCTTTAATTTTTTGTTAACAGAGAATTGACAAACATATGTGAGATCTACAATCATTGCTGAGTATAATGGTACCAACCAAAACGAATGATATTGCATATGAGACGAGTTAGAGCAAAAAATACAGAGGTGAGTCGCATCAAAGAGTGTGTCAGTGATAAGTGAGTGAGAGGAGCGGCAGCCAATCACAGAGCAGCTTACATACCTCTCGCTAGGCTCCAGGTGCAAGCTTCAACTGAACGCACTTTTTTCTTTATATAATAGTAGTAGCTGTAGTAGTAGTAGTAACTCTAGTAGTAGTAGTAGTAGTAGTAGTAGTAGTAGTAGAGTAGTAGAAGTAGTAGTATGAGCAGCAGTAATAATAGTGGAAATATTGGTAATAGCAGCAGCAGCAGCAGCAGCAGCAGTAGTAGTAGTAGTAGTAGCAGTAGTAGTAGTTGTAGTAGTAATAGTAGCAGCTGTAGTGGTAGTAGTAGTAGTAGTAGTAGTTGTGGCTTTAGTGGTAGTAGTAGTAGTAGTAGTAGTAGTAGTAGTGGAGAGTGACATTAGGGTGGGTCGGGAGTGACTTGAGTAGGGAAGGAAAGGGGGATCTAGACGTAATAGATGATGGGTGATTTAGTGTCAGGTAGTATTAGTGATATGGTTGGATGCCACTGTCATCAGCGAACAGAGTTGGGGCTAATGACCTCCAAGCTAAAGAGCCCTCCATGATTATGTGTCGGGAAAATAAACATGGGTGGAGGTATCATTTTTGTAGTAGTAATAGTAGTAGTAGTAGTAGTAGTAGCAGCAGCACCAGTAGTAGCACCGTCACTCCTACTTGAAATACGCATATTTTTTTGTGTAACCAAATCACGCAGCCTCTTGTCACGCACAGCTTCCGTTAAGGCGCTGTTACACTAACACATTTTCCGTCAATATTTTTCATCAACTTCCAGGAAATTGACAACTTTTTTTTTAAGGCACTGTTACACTAGCACATTTTTCGTCAATATTTTTCATCAACTTCCGTCTGCACTTTCATCTGCACTGCTTCCGTCACATGTAAACAAAACACCATGCCCCCGACACACAGACAATCTATCGTTGCTATCAACGTGATTAGATGTTTAATGAAGCTGAGACGAGCCAAACAAGCCAGAAGACGAGAGTGGATGTGTGAGTGGATGGCATGTCGGGAGCAAGAAAGTGTTTACTATCGACTCTTGAGAGAGCTGAGATTGCCCCCTTTTTCATATATAAATCATCTCTGTGGTCCCAGAGACACCGATGGCTTCTTATGCTCTCAATAAGCAATTCTTCTGAGATTATTGTCCACGGAGGGTGAGCCATAATTTATTGCAAGGTCTCCAAAGCGAGAGAAACACACGGAGTGTATCACATGAGACACTGTAGGCTTTTATGACACTATATTATGAAATGTAACTACATGTGCAATTGCTTTATTGAATATTTTTACCTATGTTAAATAGTTGAATTTTTGCTTTGCATGAAAAACAGTGGTTTACTTTGAATATTTCCTCATCATCCACTATGTATTCTGATTTGATTAAAAAAGTTGTTGACAACTTTCCATTTGAAGACGGTCATGATCGTCTGACTCAAGATGTCGGAAAAGGAAGACGGAGCATGCAAATGACGACGGAAATCGTAGACATCGACGGAAAATGTGCTAGTGTAACAGCGCCTTGAGCTGCTCGGGGCTTCCGCGCCAAGCCGCGGCAAACTCTACGGACGCGTCCAGCCACGTTAACGTTACCCAGCGGCTCCCTGACGGCCGATGGGAACGCTCCGCTCCGTATGTGCCTCCCACTTTCTCCCTCCCGAACAGTTACTCCATGCCCCTATACTGGTCGCGTGCTAGCAGGGCGTTGGGGCACTGAACACGCCAGTCTAGCCGCGTGTCATGATGTGCTCCACGCCCCTGTACTGGTCGTTGGGGCACTGAGCACGGCAGTTTGCCCGTGTGTCATAATGTGCTCCACGCCCCTGTACTGGTCGCTCGGGGACTGAGCACGCCAGTCTGCCCGTGTGTCATAATGTGCTCCCCGCCCCTGTATTGGTCATTGGGGCACTGAGAACGCCAGTCTGCCCGCGTGTCGTAATGTCCGCCACGTCCCCGTACTTGTCGTTGGGGCACTGAGCACGCCAGTCTGCCAGCGTGTCATAATGTGCTCCACGCCCCTGTACTGGTCGCGTGCTAGCAGGGCGTTGGGGCACTGTCATAATGTACTCTCCTCCCTCGCCGCCGCTCCCCCTTCCCGCTCCCCCTTCCCGCTCCCTGCCACACATCTTACATCTTTGCCATTTACGACACTACCTATTTAGTGTCGTGATGAGCAGAAACGAAAAAGCCATGTGAGAAATGAAGAACTAGGGAGCTGCAGTGAACATGTATGTGTGTTTTATGGCGAGCCATGAGAGCCTTTGTGTTCAGCGCTGCGCTCACGTCAGCACCAGCACCAGCACCAGCGCCAGCAAGCAGCGGCCAGCCCGCCCTCAGACAGGCGCGCGCAGTTGTGAAGGAGGCTGCGACGTGTTGCTCAGCTCAAATTGTTGCTTGCCCCGCACGCTCTTTTTAATCTGCCTTCACCGTCGCGTTTTTTAGTCTTTACCTGATATGATGAAATGATTAATTTCAAAACAATAAATAACTTCTGAAAATGGCTGGCAGCAACAAGCGGTAGAGGCCATTTGGAGCAAAGGGTTTAGTGGACTCCCCTTCCTCTTTGAACAAAATGAAGGAATGGCCAGGGTGAGGCGAGGTATATTTCGTATGCCATTAAATAATCATGACTCTTCTTTTCTGTCTGTATTTGTCTGTTTATACTTGTGTGTGTGTGTGTGTGTATGTGTATGTGTGTGTGTGTTTATACCTGTGTGTGTGTGTGTGTTTATACTTGTGTGTGTTTGTCTATACCTGTGTGTGTGTGTGTTTATACCGGTGCATGTGTGCGTGTCTGCCAAGGCCTCATCAGTGAATCAGTTCCTGCCAACAAGCGGGTCAGGACCGGGGAGGGCCCGCCGGCAACCTTCATTCCGCCAAACAAGCAGCAGGTGGTTAGCGGTTCGCAGAATTTATATCCCATTGGAAAAAGAGATCTGGCGAAGCCACACGTTAGGCGAGGCGTGCGGGGGAACAGGAGGAGGAGGCATGAGGAGGGGCGGGAGGAATGCTGCGGCAAGAGGCAAGGTCCCAGGATGGGGAGGGGAGGGGAGGAGAGGGAAGGGAAAGGGTGAACAAGGCGGAGCCGCTCTTCCCCACACAGGCCCGAAGGTCACGCTGAACGATGGCAGTGAAGGAAAAAAAACGTAATCGAGGAGGCGGATAAAAACGGTGGCGGTGGTGGTGGTGGCGGTGGTGATGGTGGCGGTGGTGATGGTGGTGGTGAGGGTGGTGTTGCTGGTGGCGGTGGTGGTGGCGTGAGGGGCCCAGTTCGTTAAGGGGGGAGAGAGAGAGAGAGAGAGAGAGAGAGAGAGAGAGCACCAGCACCTCCATCATCATTACCACTACACTGCCACTGCCACCACCACCATCACCACTAACAACAATAAGAACAACAACAACAACAACTAAACACGCACCTCATTTTTTTACATCAAAGGAGACAGCTTAAGGGCAATAAAAAGAGTGTAGAAAAAAAGCCCGCTACTCACCGCTCCCATAACAGACAAAAGTAAAGAATAGCCAAAAGAGAGGTCAATCTCTGGTGGAGAGGTGTTTTGATACACTCTTCTTGAAGGTCAAGTCATAGGCAAGAGGAAAAGCAGACAAAGGAAGACTGTTCCAGAGTTTACCAGTGTAGTTGATGAAAGAGTGAAGATGCTGGTTAACTCTTGCATAAGGGGTTTGGACAGTATAGGGATGAGCTAGAGTAGAAAGTCGAGTGCAGCGGGGCCGCGGGAAGGGGAGAGGCAAGCAGTTGCAAGTTCTAGTATTGTCACTTGTCAATATTTGAGACACACACACACACACACACACACACACACACACACACACACACACACACACACACACACACACACACACACACACACACACACACACACACACACACACACACACACACACGCGCGCGCGCGCGCGCGGGACAATAATCAGATGACAGGTTTTTTTTCGAGGTTTACGTGAAAATTCGTTCGGTGGTAATCTGAGGATTGAGTGGCGGTAGTGGAGGGGGTGGTGATGGTGGTGGCGGTGGTGATGTTGGCGGTGGTGATGGTGGTGGTGAGGGTGGTGTTGCTGGTGGCGGTGGTGGTGGCGTGAGGGGCCCAGTTCGTTAAGGGGGCGGGAGAGAGAGAGAGAGAGAGAGAGAGAGAGAGAGAGAGAGAGAGAGAGAGAGAGAGAGAGAGAGAGAGAGAGAGAGAGAGAGAGAGGAAGTGAGAGCACCAGCACCTCCATCATCATCATTACCACTACACTGCCATTCCCACCACCACCATCACCATCACCAATAACAACAACAAGAACAAGAACGACAACAACAACTAAACACGCACCTCATCTTTTTTTTTTTTTTTACAGAGAAGGAGACAGCTCAAGGGCAATAAAAAGAGTGTAGAAAAAAGCCCGCTACTCACCGCTCCCATAACAGACAAAAGTAAAGAATAGCCAAAAGAGAGGTCAATTTCTGGTGGAGAGGTGTTTTGATACACACTTCTTGAAGGAGGCCAAGTCATAGGCAAAAGGAAAAGCAGACAAAGGAAGACTGTTCCAGAGTTTACCAGTGTAGTTGATGAAAGAGTGAAGATGCTGGTTAACTCTTGAATAAGGGGTTTGGACAGTATAGGGATGAGCTAGAGTAGAAAGTCGAGTGCAGCGGGACCGCGGGAAGGGGAGAGGCAAGCAGTTGCAAGTTCTAGTATTGTCACTTGTCAATATTTGAGACACACACACACACACACACACACACACACACACACACACACACACACACACACACATACACACACACACACACACACAACAGGCCACTCTTATTAGTGTATATAATTTGCGACAAACAGACAAACAAACACACAGACAGAAGGAAAAGAGCTATCAACGAAAACGAGGGTCGGGAACTGACGGGAAGAGGAAGGGGAAGAGGAGGAGGGAAGGGAAAGAAGGAGGAGGAGGGGGAAGGGAGGAGGGAAGGGTAGGAGGGAAGGGGAAGAGGGAGAGGGAAAGGGAGGAGAGTAGAGAAGAGGAAGGGGAAGAGGGAAGGGGAGGAGGGAAGGGAAAGAAGAAGGGGAAGGGGGAAAGGGAGGAGGGAAGAGGAAGAGGGAGAGGGAAGGGGAGGAGAGTAGAAAAGAGGAAGGGGAAAAGGGAAGGGGAATAGGGAAGGGGAAGAGGAAGGGAAAGAGAGCAGGAAAGAGGGAAGGGGATTAGGGAAAGGGAAGGGAATACATAAGAAGAACAGACACCAGGAGATCTATCGGTCTA
>NC_066519.1:4074714-4105783 GCF_024679095.1 Eriocheir sinensis
TCCTTCCTTCCTTTCGCCCTTTTTCCCTATTCTTTTCTTCCTCCATAACCTTCTTCCTATTCTCTTTCCTGCTCCCTTACCACCCTTTCCTCCCTCCCTCCCTTCCTCCTGCTCTTCCTTCCTCCCTCCCTTCCTCCCTCCCTCCCTCTCTCCCTCCCTTCCTTCCTCCCCTCCTTGCTTTGCGACAAGGCATTGTCCCTTCGGATTGGAAATGGCTAACGTAACACCGATGTTGAAGAAAGGAGACAAAAAAACACCGAGTAATTACAGGCCCATTAGTCTAACTTCAGTAGTAGGCAAGCTACTCGAGCGCATAATTAGAGACAAAATTGTGAAAACCACTCATTAATTAAGGATTCACAACATGGCTTCCGTAAGAAGAGATACAGCATATCAAACCCAACGACCTCTTCTCAGTTAATGGGCCGTATATTACAAGTCGAATCCAAGAAGTTTCGGGTCCCTACAAAGGTCGGTTTATGTATTACAAGTCCACTCTGAGAAGTTTCGGGTCCTTACCGAGTTCGTGATGACTAACTCTTTAGGGACCTGAAACTTCTCGGATTCGACTTGTAATACTGCCCTATGACGTCACCAAATCACTGGACGTAGTAAATCTTGATTTCCAGAAAGCGTTTGATAAAGTTCCACACCTTAAATTTCTTTATAAATTAAGGTTACAAGGTATTGACGGTCAAGTACACCAATGGATCGCGAATTGGTTGAGCAACAGACGGCAAAAAGTGGTGATCGACAGATTTAACTCAGTGGGCGCCAGTCACTAGTGGCGTCCCTCAGGGCACAGTTCTTTGCCCAGTGCTGTTCATTATTTACATCAACGATGTGGACGTTGAAATCAATAATCTCTTTAGTAAATTTGCAGACGACACAGACTTTTTTTTTTTTTTAATTTCAGCCTATAGCGCTGGTAGGCTTTCTTCAGGGGCCTAGCTGGTGGTCGGCCCAAACACGTCATGGCACAGACAATTTTTATAGTGGCGCTAGTTATGCTTGGCTCATGTTGCCCCCCGGAACTCATTTTCTTTCTAGAGTCCGAGTTGATGGGTGGTCTTCAGGACAGCATGTGGGTAGTCTTAGGCCACTCGGCGGTGATTGAAAAATCCCAGGTGGTAGCGTGGGGATTCGAATCGACGTTGTCCATGGCGTGATGAATGCTGGCCCAGCACGCTAACCACTCAGCCAGGCCCTTCTAGTTGGAATAAGAAATATGAGGTTCAATCACATAATGCGTAGCTTTTAAACTCAAAACCGTTCAGTGCGTCAAGGACCTAGGTGAAAAAATCGCATCAAATCTCAAATTCTCTCAGCAATGCATCGACGCAGCAAACAAAGCGAACGGAATGCTGGGCTTCATTAAGGGAAACATTTTATTAAAAAATAAATATGTAATACTATGCGATACAAGTTTGGTCTCCCCACCATGCAAAGGACATTGCTAAGTTAGAAGTTGTTCAACGTCGATGAAAGATGATCTCTTCCTTGCGCAACAAACCTTACGATGAGAGACTCTCAACTCTTAACATATTATCTCATGAGAAACGTCACCTCCGAGAAAAAACTGATCGAATGTTTTAAAATACTTAATGGCTTTACGAATGTGGACAACTATTTTTTTTTTTTTTTACAATCGATGACACTTTTCGAACGAGAAATAATGGCGCAAAACTTAAATGTAAGCAAGTAAATTCAAATCACCATTTTTTTCTTCGATGTAGTGCGCGAATGGAATAAGCTCCCATCTTCAGTGGCCCAGTGCAACACGATCGACTCCTTTAATTAGAAACAAGCTCAACCGACACTTTCTTCAACATACTATTTACTAAAGTAGAAAAGCAAACTCTTGGTGTAATTTGATTAATAAAATTCACTTAGGATTGATGACAGACCACCTAGTCTGGACCACTGGGTCTGTGTGGCCTGAATATCTGTATATATCTCTGTAAGTCTCTCCCTTCAGCCTCAGCGTCTCACAGTCGTCCATCTCGTCCGCGCTAAATACATTTTATTCGAAATCCACAAAGGACTCTGAATCTTGCAGACGCCGCACTGCGATTGTGTTAGCGTTATTATAATTTAAATTTACTGTTGCTACTACTACAACAACTACTACTACTACTACTACTACTACTACTACTACCACTACCACCACTGCTCCTGCTACTACTACTACTACTACTACTACTACTACTACTGTTCCTGCTATTATTACTACAACTACTACTACTACTACTACTGTTACAACTACTACTACTACTACTACTACTACTACTACTGCTACTACTACTACTACTACTACTACTACTACTATTTTTTTTTAATAATAATACGGGCCTCCATCCATTAGAGTTGAGTTGTGAAAGGTATCTTTTCTCACATCCTTTCACAAAGCAATTCATTCCCCCCAGCCCGCCAATGACTGCTGGCCGACAACCATCTTTATTTAGTATTACAAACCCTACTACTACTACTACTACTACTACTACTACTACTACTACTACACTACACAACATAAATGATACCTCCACCCATGTTTATTTTCCCGACACATAATCATGGAGGGCTCCATAGCTTGGAGGTCATTAGCCCCAACTCTGTTCGCTAATGACTGTGGCATCCAACCATATCACTAATACTACCTGACACTAAATCACCTATCATCTATTAGGTCTAGATCCCCCTTTCCTTCCCTACTCAAGTCACTCCCGACCCACCCTAATGTCACTCTCCACCACTGTGGCTTCATAGTCCATATTGGAGATGGTGGTGGCTTTTGGGCCAGTGGCTGGTGCCCCTGAGACATAGGATGGCCGACCTGAGCAGGGAGAACGAGAGGCGACACCTCATCCAGGCGACAACGTGGCTCCTTGGCTGTTGCTTCTTTTCTGAGATTAGTTCCGCGAGGCGTGTGTAGAAGCATTGGGCCCTGGGACCCATCCCGCCGGATGTGGTGAAGACGAGGGGGGTGAAGCTGCCCTGATCCACATGTTGGATTCTTTCACCGTATGCCCTTGTCTTCTCCTGCTCGTTCCTGTGGTGGGCGGCTTGCAGGGGCAGCTCACGGTGACAGGAAGCCATCGGGTCGAATATGCGGATGTCCATGAACGCCCGCTGTCCGCGCACCCAGAATCCGCGGGCACTTACATCAACCCGTGCCTCCTGTGAGGTATTGGCTGTCCTGTACCGAAGGTGTTCGCCGTCCAGGGGAAGCAGTGCCGGCTCGGTAGTGACGTCTTGGCATACCTCCCCAAGCATGCTGGCTGTCAGATCCCTCACTTCATCGTGTCGAATACAGACGAAGCCTCCTTTTTTACATGTCATGGTGTGGGTGACATCATTTGGTGATCCACATGCACAGAGATCAGGCAGTCCCTCAATCGGCCAGCCATATCTCAGAGCAATGGCGTCGACAAATTCTTGTTTGTTGAGGCTGAAGCCCTTTGCTCTGATTGGTAATGACGTTAGCCAGTTAGAGGCGCCTGCCTCCTGTGCTGTGTGTATTTTTCTGCCCATTACTGTGGACAGGTGGTGTGTAAGACGGTCCAGCTCGTCTTTTTGGGCCTGTTGCCTTTCTTCTGAGATTTTTCTTTTAATATCTCTTATTTCTGTTTGGTCTATCTCGCCCTCTGCCTCCTGAGCGATGATCCTGTTGATGAGTGACCTGGTAAGGCTGATGGAGTTTTGGTTCTCCTTATCTGCCAGCTTCTCAGGGTTGGTGATCCCCATCCCACCCAGTCTTGGGGGAAGTGCTAGCATATCCCTCTCCTCCTCCCCAAAGCATGAGATTTCACCAGCGCCGGCAAGAATACATTCTTGACGGCATTTTCCAGTGGTCGGAGGAGTGGACTGATGCCGGGGATGGTGCGCATCAGGAACGTCCACCGATGTTGGATGCTGTGGGTGTACGCTGAATAGGCAGCGTGTGGCTCAGTCTTGGCAATGGCAGACAAAGCTTCTATTTCCTTCACCCATTCAGCTACTTTGTCTCCCACGTACTCCTTCTTATATACCTCTGTCCCGATCACTGCACCTAAGTGTCGTTGTCCGTCCTTTGTCACAATGACGCCACTTCCTCTAAAAGTTTCTGCGGCATGGTCATAATGTTCAGGTTTGACAATAAGGACAGACTTGGTGGCGTTAGGGATGTATCCTATCTCAGGGCCGGCGGTGTTCACAGTGTCCCACCACCCTTTTAAGTCTGAGATTTTACCAGCACCTGAGAGGTCATCCGCATAAGCCACCTGTTTCACCCGTGTTTCTGCGAACGCGATTTCATTTTGGAGGACTGATAGGCCCAGGGCGTACATAGCCATGGCTATTGGGTCACCTTGTGTTGTTCCCTCAGATGATTTTAACACTTTCACCTTTCCACTGTGGCTATTTATGTATAAGTCAGTCGGGTATGTATAGGTATTTTCGACATACATAGCTAAGCTAGGGCACTTGGTTTTAATGTTATGTATCATAGTCTTTCTATTTATTGTGTTGAAGGCATTTTTGGCGTCAACAAGAAGAACTGATTCGCACTCCAAGTGGTCGAATATCTCCCGCATGGCTTGGACTGCTGCTTCTCCTCCTGCCTGCTGCCCCACAAACTTGGAGGTTCCCTGCTGCCATTCTCACATCTTCTTTGACGACAGCCATGATGCATTTGCCTACGATGCGCCGCAGGACTTCTCCGACTCCTATAGGCCTGCATCCCGGCCTCTTGTCCAGGGGAATGAGGCGGCATGCCGTCAGGGCGTCCACATAGTGGCAGCTGGAGGAGGCGAGTTTTCTTGCCAGTGCTGCAATGGTGTTGCGCAAGTCACCAGCTGCATTGCCAAAGTTGGCGCTGCTCAGCAAGCTTCGCCATCCCCGTGCATCAAGTCCTGAGGGCCCCGCGCTGCCACGAGTCTGGAGGGCCTTCTTCCACACCATCTCTCCTGTTATCCTTTCGTATATAACTGGATTCGGTGGTTGGTGACATTCTGCCAGTCTCAGTCCCTTCAGGTCACTCGGTGGAGGATGTTTTTCCTTGAGTTGACTGATCGTGTCCCTGGTGAGTGGAAGCACACCCCGTGTGGAATTTTCTGACAAGGCTCGTGTTGCAGACGCAACGTTGCCTTGTCGCATTTTGTCTGCAAACTTCCGGGCCCTGTCTTTTGTGGAGGTGTTGTTTTGTTGGGGTCCGGGGAGCCTCTCCTGTATGGCTCTGGCTTCTCCAAGGAGGGCATCTAACTCGTTAGTTTGCCACAAGGCAACTCGTCTTCTTAACCCAGTAGCAGCGGGGATCATGTTTCTTAATGGTCCCTCTAAGCGAGAAAAATGAGAAAAAAATCATCACTCACACAAACCATTTCATAATATATATCAAAGCATTTGCGATCAGTTTATGCATCATCTATTTTGGGGGGTTTATATCGTGGCACAAATTTGACCCATCGCTGCTACACGGTAAAGCCACAAATTTGGCCCGTCGCTGCTACCAGGTTAATGCCTCGATATTTTCGGCTTGTTTGGTCTTTGGGTGTGCTTTTTGGAGGAAGAGATGGGGGAGAGTGAATACAATTTTCAGGGATAGGGGCGCCAGTGGTGTGTTCTGGATGTAGTTATTTAACAGGGTGACAACTTCTTTGATGATAAATGTCGTGGCTCCACATCTGGGTGGATCAAAAAAATTTCTTGCAGACCACCCAACAACTTCAAGGTATGTGTCATCCACCCACCTCGTTGCTTCCCCCTTCCGCTAGCCCCTTCCAAGCAAAGCTTCCCCCGACCTCCGCCGCACCCTGTCCAGTCGAAGAGGAAGAGTGATGAGGGGGTGGTGGTAGTGGTGTTGGTAGTGGCAACATTGGAGGTGCCAATGGAAGGGGTGGTACCGGTTGAGGGGGATATAGAGGTGGCGGTTGTGCAGCAGCTCCTCCGACACCCCTCCCCCGCTCACTCCTTCCCGGCGGCCCTCATTGTCCCCGCGGTGTCGCGCTTCATCGTTATCCTCCTGCTCTGATCCCTGCCCAGGGATTTTGGCACCTGTCGCTCTTTTACAGTTCGTACAGCGTATTATCTCCTTAACACATGCACATTTTAGACATCTGTGATCTTCTTTTTTACAAACGCAGCATCTTCTTTGGCTTGGAGGGTCAAGCATTTATAAAATTATAGATATTGATATTAATGACAACAGGAATATTGGTAGTACATGTAGTAATAATGACTGATTATTGATTATGATTGAACGCAGTAGTGATATCTACTGTGGAATGACACTAATATTAATATTCCTATTAGTTTAGCGACATTGACAGATATATAGATAGGATTATAATCAATATAATAGGCTGACACATTGTTTTCAAAGGATGAAAGAGAGAGAGAGAGAGAGAGAGAGAGAGAGAGAGAGAGAGAGAGAGAGAGAGAGAGAGAGAGAGAGAGAGAGAGAGAGAGAGAGAGTAATAATTGTAATTGCATCAGAACAGAAGTAAACAAAGTATTAAAATTATATTAATGACACTAACGTCGATAATAATGTAAGCAGTAGTTTTGATAGTATGAACACAAGTAATATGAATAATAATAATGATGTTGGTGACTTTTGGGCCAGAGTGTCTGGTGCCCCTGAGACATAGGATGGCCGACCTGAGGAGGGAGAACGAGAGGCGACACCTCATCCAGGCGACAACGTGGCTCCTTGGCTGATGCTTCTTTTCTGAGATCAGTTCCGCGAGTCGTGCGTAGAAGCATTGGGCCCTGGGACCCATCCCGCCGGATGTAGTGAAGACAAGGGGGGTGAAGCTGCCCCGATCCACGTGTTGGATTCTTTCACCGTATGTCTTTGTCTTCTCCTGCTCGTTCCTGTGGTGGGCGACTTCCAGGGGCAGCTCACGGTGACAGGCAGCCATCGGGTAGAATATGCGGATGTCCATGAACGCCCGCTGTTCGTGCACCCAGAATCCGCGGCCACTTACATCAACCCGTGCCTCCTGTGAGGTATTGGCCGTCCTGTACCGAAGGTGTTCGCCGTCCAGGGGGAGCAGTGCCGGCTCGGTAGTGACATCTTGGCATACCTCCCCGAGCATGCTGGCTGTCAGATCCCTCACTTCATCGTGTCGAATACATACGAAGCCTCCCTTTTTACATGTCATGGTCTGGGTGACATCATTTGGTGATCCACATGCACAGAGATCAGGCAGTCCCTCAATCGGCCGGCCATGTCTCAGAGCAACGGCGTCGACAAATTCTTGTTTGTTGAGGCTAAAGCCTTTTGCTCTGATTGGTAATGACGTTAGCCAGTTAGAGGCGCCTGCCTCCTGTGCTTTGTGTATTTTGCTACCCATTTATGTGGAAAGGTGGTGTGTAAGACGGTCCTGTGCCTCCTGAGCGATGATCCTGTTGATGAGTGATTTGGTAAGGCTGATGGAGTTTTGGTTCTCCTTATCAGCCAGCTTCTCAGGGTTGGTGATCCCCATCCCACCCAGTCTTGGAGGAAGTGCTAGCATATCCCTCTCCTCCTCCCCCAAAGCATGATATTTTGCCAGCGCCGGCAAGAGTGCATTCTTGACGGCATTTTCCAGTGGTCGGAGGAGTGGACTGATACCGGGGATGGTGCGCATCAGGAACGTCCACCGATGTTGGATGCCGTGGGTGTACGCTGAATAGGCAGCGTGTGGCTCAGTCTTGGCAATGGCAGACAAAGCTTCTATTTCCTTCACCCATTCAGCTACTTTGTCTCCTACGTACACCTTCTTATATACTTTTGTCCCGATCACTGCACCTAAGTGTCTTTGTCCTTCTTTGTCACAATGACGCCACTTCCTCTAAAAGTTTCTGCGGCATGGTCATAATGTTCAGGTTTGACAATAAGGACAGACTTGGTGGTGTTAGGGATGTATCCTATCTCCGGCCGGCGGTGTTCACAGTGTCCCACCACCCTTTTAAGTCCAAGATTTTACCAGCACCTGAGAGGTCATCCGCATAAGCCACCTGTTTCACCCGTGTTTTTGCGTACGCGATTTCATTTTGGAGGACTGATAGGCCCAGGGCGTACAAAGCCATGACTATTGGGTCACCTTGTGTTGTTCCCTTAGCTTAGATGATTTTAACGCTTTCACTTTTCCACTGTGGCTATTTATATATAAGTCGGTCGGGTATGTATAGGTATTTTCGACATACATAGCTAAGCTAGGGCACTTGGTATCATAGTCTTTCTATTTATTGTGTTGAAGGCATTCCTGGCGTCAACATGAAGCTCTGCTTCGCACTCCACGTGGTCAAATATCTCCCGCATAGCATGGACTGCTGCTTCTCCTCCTACCTGCTGCCCCGCACAAACTTGGAGGCTCCCTGCTGCCATTCTCACATCTTCTTTGACGACAGCCATGATGCATTTGCCCACGATGCGCCGCACGACTTCTCCGACACCTATAGGCTTGCATCCCGGCTTCTTGTCAAGGGGAATGAGGCGGCATGCAGTCAGGGCGTCCACATAATGGCAGCTGGAGGAGGCGAGTTTTCTTGCCAGTGGTGCAATGGTGCTGCGCAGGTCACCAGCTGCATTTCCAAAGTTGGCGCTGCTCAGTAAGCTTCGCCATCCCCGTGCATCAAGTCCTGAGGGCCCCGCGCTGCCATGAGTCTGGAGGGCTTTCTTCCACACCATCTCTCCTGTTATCCTTTTATATATAACTGGATTCGGTGGTTCGTGACATTCTGCCAGTCTCAGTCCCTTCAGGTCACTCGGTGGAGGATGTTTTTTCCCTGAGTTGACTGATCGTGTCCCTGGAAGCACACCCCGTGTGGAATTTTCTGACAAGGCTCGTGTTGCAGACGCAACGTTTCCTTGTCGCATTTTGTCTGCAAAATTTCGGGCCCTGTCTTCTGTGGAGGTGTTGTTTTGTTGGCGTCCGGGGAGCCTCTCCTGAATGGCCATGGCTTCTCTAAGGAGGGCATCTAGCTCGTTAGTTTGCCACAGGGCAACTCGCCCTCTTAATGCCTCGATATGTTCGGCTTGTTTGGTTTTTGGGTGTGCTTTTTGGAGGAAGAGACGGGGGAGAGTGAATACAATTTTCAGGGATAGGGGCGCCAGTGGTGTGTTCTGGATGTAGTTATTTATCAGGGTGACAATTTCTTTGATGATAAATGTTGTGGCTCCACATCTAGGTGTTCAAAAACATTGCTAGCAGACCACCCAACAACCTCAAGGTATGTGTCATCCACCCACCTCGTCGCTTACCCCTCCGCTAGCCCCTTCCAAGCAAAGCTTCCCCCGACCTCCGTCGCGCCCCGCCCTACTACTACTACTACTACTACTACTACTACTACTACTACTACTACTACTACTATTACTACTACTACTACTACTAATAATAATAATAATGCTACTACTACTACTACTACTACTACTACCACTACTACTGCTCTTGCTGCTACTACTACTACTACTACTACTACTACTACTACTACTACTACTATTACTACTACTGTTCCTGCTACTACTACTGCTACTACTACAACTAATAATAATAATAATAATAATAATAATAATAATAATAATAATAATAATGTTTCTGCTACCACTACTACTACTACTACTACTGTTCCTACTACTACTACTACTACTACTACTACTACTACTACCACTACTACCACCACCACTGCTGCTGCCACTGTTTTGTCAGCCCGTTGCAGAGGCGGGCGTTGGCACGGCTGTTTTCCCTTCCTCTATTTTTCCTCCCTCGCCGACCGCCTCCATTTGGCCCGCTGAAAAAAGCGAATAAATAAAGAACGATTCTCATGCATGACTGCCTGCCCCCCCCCCCTCTCCCCTCCCTCCCTTTCGCCCCCTCTCCTCTTCTCTCTCTCTCCCGTCCTTTCTCTCTCGACCTTCCTTTCCGTTCTCTCTCTCTCTCTCTCTCTCTCTCTCTCTCTCTCTCTCTCTCTCTCTCATTCCCTTTCCTTCTCTCTCTCCCGTCGCTCCCTTTCTCTTCCCATCCGTTTTCTCTCCCCCTCCCTTTCTTTCTCTCCTCCTCCTCCCCTCCTAACCCCTCCTCACCCCCTCCCCTCCCCTGTGCTCCACCCCCTTCCTTCCTTTCTTCCTTCATTTAGTTTCTTCCTCCCCTCCATTTTCTCCTTATTCTTCTTCCTGTTCCTCCTATTTTTTTTTTTCCGTGTTATCCTATAGCACCGGTAAGCTTTTCTTAACCCGGTAGCTGCGGGGATCATGTTTCTTAAAGGCCCCTCTAAGCGAGAAAAATGAGAAAAAATCATCACTCATGCAAACCATTTCATAACATATATCAACGCATTTGTGATCAGTTTATGCATCATCTATTTTTTGGGGGTTTATATCATGGCAAAAATGTGGCCCGTCGCTGGTAACACGGTAAAGCCACAAATTTGGCCCGTCGCTGCTACCGGGTTAAGGGGCCTGGTGGTCGGCCCTAGCCCGTCATGGCACAGGAATTTTTTATAGTGGCGCCATTTACTTTTGGCTCATGCTGCCCCCCGGAGCTCATTCTTGATTCACTTGAACGCTTCCTCTAGAGTCTGGGTTGATGGAACGTCTTCAGGACAGAAGGTGGGTAGTCTTAAGGTTGGGTTCACACGAGACACTTTTAGTGGTCAGTGGCCGCCACAAAAAATAGTCGCTACGAAAAATGGTGAGTAGGTGCACCCTGCACACCAGCCACTCGGTGGCGGCCACTAATGAGAACAGTACGTGGGGCTATGGATCTCGTAGAGGTAGCAGCTGTCTGTGCTCTCTTGGCAAAAAGCGCAGAAGTACTGGGTTCACCCCATAGTTAGCAACAGACTACTGCGTGTAGCATTCCACACATCATTTACAGAGCTAAAAGAGCATCATGATAATTTTTTTCATTACTTCAGGAAGTCACAGGACAGCTTTGATTATCTTATAACAGCAATTGGTCCACGTATAACACGGCAGGACATCAACATGAGGAAGTGTGTGCCAGTAGAAGAGAGAGTTGCAGTAATCTTAATGTAAGGCTGAACATGAAGAATATAAAGTCACATTAGATGTAATCTAATGACATAATTCAGCAGTCTTTGCAATTACATAACATTTCCACTTTCTACTTCTGGGTAAATAAAACTACCACATTCAGTAATTAATCCACACCAGAATCCATTAATATGCAAAACTGCGAAACAAAATGAAACATTAATTCTGAAAGCATATAAGAGCTTATCCATCATATCCTGAACACAGGTTATCCGTGAAGGTCATACTTATACATCATTATGACAATTATAATTCATAGAGGTCAGTGTCAAGACGAAGGGAAACCGGCGGGTGGCAGGGTGGTGGCCACCGATAGTGGCTCGTGTGCACGCTGCCATTTGAAACAACGGCATCTATCGCTGGGCGCTGTGGCCGGCCACAGTGGCGTGGTCGGAAAATGCCTCCGCCCGCCACGACTCGCCACTGTTTTGTGGCGACCACAAAAAAGTGGCCCGTGTGTATGCACCCATAGAGATGTGTGTGTTCTATTTTGACCATTACTTTGTGGCGGCCACTGACCACTAAAAAGTGGCTCGTTTGAATCCAACCTAATTAGGCCACTCGGCGGTGACTGAAAAAATCCCAAGTGGTAGCGACCAGATTCTAACCTGCGTCGTCCAGAACGCGGTGAATGTGGGGCCCCCACGCTAACCACTCAGCCACCGATTTGGTAACCGGTTTGGTAAGGCTAGATTAGGGTGTTTATGGTACACGATAGGCTTGGTGGGTAAGGTTTGGTTAGGATTGTCAGTGTGGCTGTTTTGATGTGTGTGTGTGTGTGTGTGTGTGTGTGTGTGCGTGTGTGCGTGTGCGTGTGCGTCTGCGTGTGCTTGTGCATGTGTGCGTGTGTCAAAAGGAAGAGCATAACAACGTACGATTAACTACATGATTTTTTTTATTTTTCCTCCACAGGCAACGACACCTTCTGGAGCTACGATTGGTGAGTGTTATTGTTGTTGTTGTTGTTCTCTCTCTCTCTCTCTCTCTCTCTCTCTCTCTCTCTCTCTCTCTCTCTCTCTCTCTCTCTCTCTCTCTCTCTCTCTCTCTCTCTCTCTCTCTCTCTCTCTCTCTCTCGTCATAAAAATTTTCAATACTTCATTGTTTCCTCCAGTCGTCTGATACATTTCCCTCCACCTTGCCTTTCCCCTCCCTCCCTCCTTCCCTTTCCTGCCTCCACCCTCCATCTCCTCTTCCTCCCTTCATCTTTTCCCTATTTTTCATCCAACGTTCCGTTCCTCCCTCCTTCCTTCCTCCTCTTCCTGCTTCGCTGCACTCCTTCATCTTTCTTCTTCATTCTCTTTCTTCTGTTTCCTCATTCCTTTGTTCCTTCCCTCAGTTCCTCTTTTTCTTTTTACGTCTTCCCCCGTTGTGGCGCAGGCAAGTGTTTATAGTGACGTCATCTTGCATTGGCTCATGCTGCCTTCCCGGAGCTCATCTTTAATCCTAGAATCTAGAGTCCGGGTTGAAAGGTGGTCTTCTGGACAGCATGTGTGTAGTCTTATGCCACTCGGCGGCGGCTAAAAAATCCCAGCTTGGTGTCACCGGGCGGGGTACGAACCCGCGTCGTTCTGAATACAGCGCCGACACGCTATCCACTTAGCCACCGCCTGCCCATAGAGTGTCTTGACTCCTTCCTCTTTCTTCTCTAATATTATCTTCCTTTCACTCTCCATCCTTCTTCTTTCTCCCACTTTCTTTCTTCCTTTCAATCATCTGTTCCTTTGTCTCCTTCCTCTCTTCCTTCTCCTACGATTCCTCTTTTCGCTTTTTCAGTTCTTCCTTCTTCCTCCTCCTCTTTCCCCTCCCCTCCCCTCTTCTCTCCCCCTCTCTCCCCTCTTTCTTCTCCACTCTCCCATCCTTCCTCTTCTCCACATCTCTCATCCAGTTTTGTTCCCTTCCTCCACTGTTTATTCCTTGCCTCAGCTTCTTCCTCCTTTCTCTCCAACTTCCCCTCCTTCTCTCCACTCGTTTTTTCCCTCATCTCGCCTACATTATTTCTTCTATCAATCTTCCCTCCCTTCAAACGCCTTTTTTTCCTTTCTCTTCTTTTGTTTTTTCCTCCGCTCCTCCGTCCATCATTTCATCCATTCTTCTCTCTCTCTCTCCTCTTTATCTCCATTCTTTCTTCCTTCCTTCATTAATTTTAGTATCTTCCTTCCCGCCATTTTCTCCTCATTTTTCTTCCTCTTCCTCCTATCTCTCCACCTTTCGCTTATAGTATTTTCTCCCTTCACTCCTTTCCTCCCTCCGCCCCTTGCTCCCCCTCCCCTCTCATCCTCCCCCCCCCCCCCACACACACACACACTGCTCCCTCCGCCACCCGCCACTCCCTCATTTCACTGACACAACACCGGCAGTGAAAACCAGGAAGCGGCACCGGTCAGCACACACACATGCACTGCCCGGGCCGGGATGCGAACTCGGGCCCACACCACGGAGGCGTATGGAGAGAGGACAACTGGTGGACGAAAGGTGGTTGCATGGGAAAAAACTGACATTAGAAGACTCCAAGGGGTCAAGGGTCGCTCAGTGTGACGAAAATAACATTAAGCGTCTACGGAATGTTTACATCGCCCTTATAGACTAGAGAGAAGGAGAGGGGAGTGGAGACGCCTGGAGAAGGCCCGTGTCTTGATAGCGACTTTATACAGTAAAAGAAACAGCTCAGAAGCAGAAGCGAAGGAAGAAACCCGCTAATCGCTGCTCCCGAGAAATTAAATTGAGTTTCTTGGTCAACAGGTGAATTTCGGACGAAGAGGGGCGTTGATGCCCCCTCGTGAGAGAGTTCAAGTCGTAGGCAGGAGGAAACACAGGCGAGGGAAAGCTGTTCTAGGATTTACCAGCGAAAGAGGTGAAGGCATGAAAATGTTGGTCAACTTTGCACATGACATAGATAGCGATGATGATGATAATGATGATGACGATGGCAATTGACGCGTCTTTAGAAGGGCTTGAGAAGCCGGCTGTTCTCAGCGCTGCGTCGCGAGATGACCCCGCGTGCCGCCACCCATGCGTGCCGCCAGCCACGCGCGCCGCACCAGGCCCACCAGCCGCTCCGTGTCCGCCTCGGGGAGTGCCCACACAACCAGGGGGTCCACGCGCGCCTGTGGCCTGCCCGAGCCCGTGTCGGCCAACCCCGCCACGGTGTAGTTCAGGGCGTCCCGCGCCGCGCCCAGGGACAGCAGGCACACGACCACGCTCGCCGGCGCCACCCACGTGTGTGGCCAGGCACGCCCCAGGAGAGGGCCTGGGCGCCGCCAGCTGCTCCTCCTCCGCCAACAGGTCATCAGGGCCTCGTCGAAACTGCCGCGAAACAGATGTCGCGAGGCGTTGACCGTCGCCCACGCGTCGGCGACTCCCATGACGACCACCACGACCAGCGCCCGAGCCGTCACTGCCGCGGCGGCCGTGGCGAGGTGACGAATTTCACGCGTCATCTGGTGATATCTGGCGATCAAGAACGACCACCGTTCTTGAGACTGTTTTCCACCTCCCTCCCGTGATCCGCCAGAGCGCTCCTTCTTGCCCATATGACTGGATGAACGAACACTGTTTCTCATTATGTCACACATCAAGGGCAACACACGTTAATTTAGTCACAGTTACGAGATCTGCAGTTCATTAGGAACATTTCCATGGCTGCTTAACGACGTTGCATGCGACGGAGTTTCTTGAAACGTCTTTTTTCTCTACAAAATATTGACAAATGGCATCGTTTCACTTTCCTGTTTCTAATGATGACGATTATTTTTCATCCCGGAAGTTTTTACTTATCCTACAATGATGCTTTAAAATGGTCTGTGGTGCAGCAGTAACACAACAGTAACCTCGTGAACTCTATATCCACCCCCATCTGGCAGGGTTACCCATAGGAAGCTCAGGAAATGGTCATCGCCATTGGCCTAAAGAGGTGCGGCCAGCAAGAAAGTGGCCGTACCCAGCCCCGCTGAGGCTTGCGCTTCCCTTTCCTTCAATTTATTTTCTTTATTTCCTTTCTTTTCCTCCATATTGTTTTGTCTGCTTTACGCGCGGTGGCTGAGTGGTTAGCATGCGGGCCCGGGATTCACAGCTTTCTGGACGACGCGTGTTCGAATCATTCGCTACAACCTGGGATTTTTGAGTCACCGCCGAGTGGCCTAAAACTACCCACATGCTGCCCTGAAGACCACCTATCAACCCGGACTCTAGAATAACCGTCCAAGTGAATCAAGAACGAGCTTCTCAGGGTGCAGCATGAGCCAAAAATAGATGGCGCTACTATAAACACTTGCCTGCGCCATGTCGAGCTGGGGCCGACCACCAACCAGGCCCCTCAAGGAAGCCTACCAGCGCTATAAGCTGGCACATAAAAAAAAATCCATCTCCATTCTTCTTTTCCCTGACTCCTCCTCCATATCTCCTCCGGCGTAATCTTTGTTTTCAGCATGTCTTCAGGGAGGGGGAGGAGGGGCTAATTTGGGGGGTACCTGTGTTTGAGGGGGGAGGAAGGGAAGGGACCTAACTAAAGTCAGGCTGGATGAAAAAGAAAAGCTAACGATAGAGGTCAGCAGCGGAATAAGACAGGGATGCACGGGTTCGACAACATTGTTCAAATTAGTTACATATAAAAGTATGCATTAGTTGGAGAAGCTGAACAAAGGGTACAGAGACGAGAACTTTAACATAACATCACTCTTCTTTGCGGACGATGGAATGTTACTTGCAAGTAGTGTAGAAGATGCAAAAGAGGTGATAGAACAAGTATTGGCATCAGGGAGGGAATGTGGCCTAGAAATTAATAAGCAAAAAAGCAATATTATTATATTTAATATGAAAGAAAAACCTAATGAAATAGAAGGTATAAAGGTAAGCAGCAAATTGAAATACATAAGAACATAAGAACGCAGGAGTCTACAAGAGGCCGGTAGGCCTGTACGAGGCAGCTCCTTTGACCCTAAGCTCCCGTGTATCTAACCCCACCTAATATCGCTGTCCATGAATTTATCTAGTCTATTTTTGAATGTGATAATTGTATTGGCACTCACCACATGACTGCTAAGCCTATTCCACTCATCCACCACCCTGTTAGTAAACCAATTTTTGCCTATGTCCCTGTTGAATCTGAATTTATCCAGTTTAAACCCATTACTTCGTGTCCTACCCGGTTCTCTTACCAACAAAACCTTATGAATGTCTCCCTTATTAAAGCCCTTCATCCATTTATAAACCTCGATCATGTCTCCACGCACCCTTCGCCTTTCTAGAGAATGCAAGTTTAACTGTTTGAGTCTTCCCTCGTATGGCAAGTTTCTCAACCCCTGAATCATCTTAGTCATCCTCCTCTGCACCGATTCTAACATTTTGATATCCATTCTATAGTAAGGTGACCAGAACTGAACCGCATAGTCAAGATGAGGTCTAACTAATGCTAAATATAGTTTGAGGAAGACTTCGGGGCTTCTGTTGCTTACGCTCCTTGAAATAAATCCCAGTACCCTATTAGCTCGATTTCTAGCTTGAATGCATTGTGCCCTTGGACGGAGATCAGAGCTCACTAAGACCCCTAAATTCCTCTCGCACCCAGACCTACTTATGAGAGTGTCATTTAAGCAATAGTTATGTGAGGGGTTGTTCCTACCTACACTCAGAATACTGCACTTCCCTACATTGAACTCCATCTGCCATTTATCCGCCCAGTCATATAATCTGTTGAGTTCACCCTGGAGAATACTAGCGTCCTGATCCGACTCAATTACTCTACCGATCTTGGTATCATCTGCAAATTTACTAACATCACTACTAATTCCTGTATCTAAGTCATTGATATAAATAATAAACAAAAGTGGACCTAATACCGAACCTTGTGGGACCCCACTCGTAACACATCCCCAGTCAGATCTTTTACCATTGATTTGCACTCTTTGCTTCCTATTGCTAAGCCACGCCTTGACCCAGTTCAAAACTTTACCCTCTACTCCGTGAGCCTGTAATTTAAGCAACAGTCGTTGGTGAGGAACTTTGTCAAACGCTTTACTAAAATCAAGATAGATTACATCATAATTTTCATCTCTGTCAACCGCCTCAAATACTTTATTGTAGAAGGACAAGAGATTGGTGAGGCATGACCTACCTTTGTGAACCCATGCTGCGAGTCGTGAATTAAGCTATGTTTCTCTAAATGCTCCCGAATGTTCCTGGCTATTATGGACTCCAGCATCTTCCCTATAACCGATGTTAAGCTAATTGGGCGATAGTTTGAAGCAACTGACCTGTCTCCCTTTTTAAAAATCGTCGTCAAATTATCTACTTTCCATAGGCTTGGCACATAGCCAGTATTTACCGACATCTTAAAGATGTCGGTTAGTGGTCACTGATTATATCACCTAACTCCTTTAATACCCTCGGAAATATCCCGTCAGGACCTGGCGACTTGTTCTTCTTAAGCTTATCTATCTCATCCTGAACTACTTGCCTGGTAATGATTATATCCCTCAATTTATCGCCATCCCTCGCCCTCGTACACCTGAACTCTTTCCGGTATAGTCGTTCGATCCTCCTGTGTGAATACTGAAAGGAAGTAGTCGTTCAACAATGTGCTCATATTTTCGTAATTTTCTACTAGCTCCCCTGTGTTTGTTTTCAGCGGTCCAATTTTCTCCCGTGTTTTTGTTCTATACATCTGAAAGAAGCCCTTAGGATTACTTTTCGCCTCATTTGCTACTTTGATCTCATAGTTCTTTTTTGATATCCTGGTGTTTTTCTTAACTAATCTAGATAGTTCGACGTACCGGCCCCTGAGATGTGTTTCACCATTCTTTATTTTCTGATAAATTCCCTTCTTTAATCCAATCTCGTGTTTTAGTCCACGAGTCATCCACTTAGGATCATTGTTTTCTTTTCTAAGTGTTCGCTGTGGTATATGCTGTTCTTGCCCCTCTACTATTACTCTAACTAAATTATTGTAAGACATTTCTACCTGGTTCTCATGGCTCTCCAATCCGCAGTTCTGGCCCTCATGAATCCCTAAATTATCCCAGTTTACCCCTTCAAGATGTCTTCGAAGCCCCTCGTAGTTTGCTCTTCTAAAATCTGGCACTAACACTGGGTTTGGTTCGCGTGTTACCGCACAGTCTAAGCTAAAACGAACCGTTCTGTGATCACTATTTCCTAACTCTCCGCCCACCTCCAACTCACGTAGCAAGTTCCCATTATTGGTTAGGACTAAGTCTAATATGTTATCTCCTCTGGTAGGCTCAGTAACTACCTGCTTAAGGAAATTATCTTGTATAACTTCAAGAAAGTCCTCGGCTTCCAGGTCACCCACTAGATCTTCCCAGTCTATATTCTTATAATTAAAGTCCCCCATTACGCAGACATTTCTACTCATACTCGCCCTGCCAATCTCCTGTAGTAATATACTCGTGTCCTGCCTGTTAAGGTTGGGTGGCCTGTATATAACTCCTAGAGTTAGTTTTTCTTTCCTTTGTAAACGTCCACCCAAACTGATTCTGAATCCATGTTAGTTTTGACTGAGTTGTTAACTAAACATTTAAGTGAGTCTTTAACATATAGCGCAACTCCACCTCCCTTTCTGCCCCTTCTGTCTTTGTGAAACATCTGATAACCCGTTATTTCAAATTCTGATCTAAAATTTCTATTAGCAGTGCCTATCCATGTCTCAGTGATCGCTATTATGTCAAAATTTTCTGAACAAGCTTCACCCCTTAGTAAGTCTATCTTGTTTCTGAGGCTCCTGCTGTTAGTATAGAAGATTCTTAGCCCGTCCTCTGTTACTCCTCTAGAATTACTTCTAAGCTGCCTGGTTATATTATGAGCTAGATGTCCCCTCCCATTACTCCTCCCATTGCTCCCATTACTCCTCCCCCCCTCGCCTATACTAAAAAATCCCTCAGGGTGCCAAGTGCTCGCTCAAGGGAGTCTGAGAGAGCCTCAACACCCTTGAACGTCAAGTGTATCCCGTCACGGGCGTAGAGGGCGTCGTTGCCAAAGAAGAGGTCCCAATTGTCGACGAACAGCCACCCATTGCGCCCGCAGTGCTCAGCAAGTCTGCTGTTCACTGCTATCGCCCTGGACAGCCATCCATCGCAAACGCCCCTCCTTGGCAGGACGCCACACACTACTGGCGACCCACCAGCGTCACGTTTCCTGCCTAACAATTCTCTAAAACGCCTGAGAAGGTCCTCGCTTGGCACACGAGAAACGTCGTTTCCGCCACAGCTGAGAAAGACAATGGGGTTCGATCCCTCGCTTGCCATACACGCTTCAATCCTGTCTGATATATGGCCCACCCCTGCCCCTGGAAAACACACCCTCGTCCTGTTCTTATCCTTGGAGCAAAAATACCTGTCAACATAACGAACCTGACTATCACCAACAACAAGAACCCGACGGTCGGAAGGGGGGAGGGGAGAGCGGGAAGGGAGGGGAGGGACCTGCTGTGAAGAACGAGGAGAAATTGTGGAAGAGGTGGAAGGTGGAAAGGAGGAGGAGGAGGAAGAAGGAGAAAGGGAGGGTGAGGTGGTGGAGGGAGGAACGGACGAGGAGAGGGAGGAGGAAGAGGGGGAAAGGGAAGGTAAGGGAGAGGCGTTGGAGGGAGGGACGAGCGAGAAGGCGGAGGACAAGGAGGAGAAAGAGGGGGAGGAGGAGGAGGAGGAGAGTGGGCGGGAAGAGGGGAGAGGGGGGACGGAAGAGGAAGGCGAGGAATTGGAGGCGGAGGAGGAGGAGGGGGAGGAGGAGGAAGGAGGAGTAGGTGAAAGGGAGAGTGAGGTGGGGGAGGGAGGGGCGGACGAGGAGAGGGAGGAGGAAAAGGGGGAAGGGGAAGGTGAAGGACAGGTGTGGGAGGGAGGGACGAGCGAAGAGGCGGAGGACAAGGAGGAGAAAGAGGGAGAGGAGGAGGAGGAGGAAGGTGGGTGGGGAGAGGGGAGAGGGGGGACGGAAGAGGAAGGCGAGGAGGAGGAGGAGGAAGAGGAGGAAGAAGAGGAGAAGGAGGGGTGGGAAGCGGGGAGATCGGAGATGGTCGAGGAGGAGGAGGAGGATGGGAGGGGCTGCTGTGTGGGTGAAGACAATACTGGAGGGGAGGAGGACGAGGAAGAAGAGGAAGAGGAAGGGGAGGAGGAGGAGGCGGGGCTTGTTGCTGCTGCACTAACTAGTAAGTGTACCTGGGCGGCGAGAGTCGTAACCCTATTCTCTAACTCTATGATCCTCTGATCATCCTTCTGAGTCTTAACGCAGAACCTACAAACGTCCTTGGAAAGAAAGTACTGCTTGGCCATGCGAAGGCCACACCCAGAACAACGCTTGAGGGACGTCATGGTGAAGATATGGGCGAGGCAAGACGGAAACAATTAGGCGCGTTAAGACGATAACAAAGTACGCAGCTGCGGTGAGGTCGTCAGGTCAAAAATGTGTATCTAGGAAAACCAACCAACAGCTGCTGTGAGGTCGCAGTCAGGTCAATTCCCCGGGGAAAAGGGTGTGTCTCGGGTAAAAAGGCGCGGTTATTTCTACCCACCAAGACAAAACATAGGCCAATATTAATATACTGAGAAATCACTTATGTAAAGAAGATAATAACTGTGTTCACTAGGTTTGCGCGGAAAGTGGATTATGTAGTGTTTTGTGTGGACTTAGAAATTAACGTAGCTTGGCGCGCCTGATTCACGTAGTCCTATTATCACAGCACAGTAAAGTATCCTAATAATAGAAGGAGAAGAAAACACAAAAGCAATATAAAAAACACAAAAGCAATATAAAACCGTGTAGCACTGGGTTGGGGTGAAAGAATGTTGAATTTAGTGCAGATGTGGGAAGCTTAATACACTTGTCCTAGGAGTAACTGTGGATCACTATCTAACTAAGTAAATACTAAATCAGAACACTTAGCGGTCTGTAGTAGAAGGCAGGGTAATCCTCCTGGTTTTGTACCTAGGAATAACTGTTAATGACAGCAGAAACTTATTCAAAGAGCAAAAACAAATAATGCAGGAAAAAGCAGTAAAAATGGCCAACCTAACGTACTCCGTAATTGCTAGAAGTTGTGCAAGATTAAGAATAGGAAAGGTGTATTGGAAAAGTAGAGCCCTACCAGGAATCTTATATGGTGCAAATGTAATTGATTTTAGCAAAGAAGAAATACAAAAACTGCAGAGAATAGAAAACAGTGTAGGAAAAATAATACTGCGGGAGCATCTAGCTACACAAAAGAAGCGGCGTTAAGGGGAGAAATAGAAATTTATAGCATGAAAGTAAGGATAATGGAGGGGCAACTGAAATACCTGCAGCACATATTGAGAGGGGAAAGTAACAACCTTCTAGAGAGGGTGGTTGAGGAAATGAGATTGGAAAAGAGGAAGAATAAATGGATAAAGGGTTTGTTGGAGGACAGAAGATTAGTGGGGATCAGGGGAACGGCAGTAAGTAATGCTAAAGTTGGTGAAAAAGTGGGACACAGACAAGTGGAAAAGCACCTTGCAAGAAAAGGAAAGTTTAAAGCTGTATAGAGAATGGAGAAAAGAAATTGGATGGCAAGAGGAAATATATGACAACAGTGAAGAGTCGATCATTATGTTTAAATGCCGTACAAATAATCTGAACCTTGGGGATAGAAAAAAGATTTAAGAATGAGCCAACAACCTGTGTAATGTGTGGAGCAGATAAAGATTTGAACCACTTTCTGCTGCAGTGCGACGCTTATAGGGAAGATCGGAGAAAAAATTAATGTTGCAGCAACCCTATAACCAAGACGAAGAAAATACAATTGGAAGACTCCTTTTTTTGATAAGCAAGTGACTGAACAAAGTAAAAGAACGATTTATAAATTTTGGGAAATACGAGAGTAAAAGATACAATCAATATAGTGAAGCTAAATCAGATATAAGACCCAGACCCAGACCACAAGACCACAATATCAAGACCACATCAGGAAGTGCCGATTCAAAGGCAAGACTTCCGCAATTTACCTGAACCTGGACCTGAGGGAGGGAGAGAGTGGGGGAGTGTGAGGAAGTGCCGAGGAAGGGAAAGAATGATGGAGATACATAGATGGTAGGGAATGAAGAGAGAGAAGGGAAAAGAGGGGAAGAGAAAGGAAGGGAGGGGGAGAAGAGGGATGGAAAGGGAAGGAGACAGAAAGGAAGGACAGAAAAGGGAGGGGGAGAGAAAAGGAGAGAGGGGAAAGAAGGAAAGGGAAGGGCGGGAGAAAGGATGGTAAGGTGGAGAAGGGAACGGAAGGGCGGGAGAAAGGAAGGGAAGGATAGAGAAGGGAAAGGATGGGAGGGTGAGAAAAAGGAAGGGAAAGGAGGAAGAGGGAAAGGGAGGGAAGGGAAGAGAAGGGAAGGGAAGGAAGGAGAAAGGGAGGGAGGGAGAGGGGAGGAGGGTAAGAGGGAAGCCATGGGTAGCAGAGAAGTAAGAAAGGAGGAAGATAGGAAAGGAGAAGAGAGAAAAGAAAGAAACGAGAGAAGACAAAGGGAGAAAAGGAAGGAAAGAAAGTATTGTTTGAGGAGAAAGAAAGAAAAGGAAAGGAAAGGAGATGAGAGGAAACAAAAGAAAAGAAAGGAGGAAAAGAGGGATGGAGGAATGTTTGAGGAGGGAGACAGACGATAGCGGATGATGATGATGATGATGATGATGATGATGATGATGATGATGATGATGAGGAGGAGGAGGAGGAGGAGGAGGAGGAGGAGGAGGAGGAGGAGGAGGAAGAAAAGGTAGGGAAGGAGGAAGAGGAGAAGGAGGAGGCGGAGACTGAAGAAGAAAAGGAGGAGGAGGAGGAGGAGGAGGAGGAAGGAAAGGTAGGGTATAAGGAAGAGGAGAAGGAGGAGGCAGAGGCGGAGGAAGAAAAGAAGGAGGAGGAGGAGGAGGAGGAGGAGGAGGAGGAGGTTGAAGGAGCTCCCACTTCTAACATTAAAATGCTTACTTATCACTTTTGTTAAGAAAGTGATGAACGAGGCGGCGGCGGCGGTGGTGGTGGTGGTGGTTGTGGTTGTGGTTGTGGTGGTGGTGGTAATATTAATGGTTATTGTGGTAGTAGTGGTGGTGATGGTGGTGGATGTAGTGTGATCCCAGTGGAAATAATGATAATAATAGTAATGATAATAATAATAATAATAATAATAATAATAATAATAATAATAATAATAATAATAATAATAATAATAATAATAATAATAATAATAATATCAATAATAGTAACAATACTTATAATAATAACAACCATGTGTTCCTGAAGTCATAATGAAAGGAACGGAACGATTGGCTTCATAAAAATAAAAATAAATCCTCACGCCCTGAACGAGCAAGTCAGTCCCTCGATGTCAAACACTCGGCAGGTCTTCAGTCGGCGGGAATCAGCGAGGTACGTGTTCCCAGACAGTTCCTCGATATCACACACTCGGCAGTTCTTCAGGCGGCAGGAATGAGTGAGGCGCGTGTTCCCAGACAGTTCCTCGATGTCACACACTCGGCAGGTCTTTAGGCGGCGGGAGTCAGTGAGGCGCGTGTTCCCATGCAGACAGTTCCTCGATGTCACACACTCGCCGTTCTTCAGCCGGCGGGAGTCAGCGAGGCGCGTGTTCCTAGACACTTCCGCCGCTCACGTGAACCATATCCAAGGCCGAAAAGGAGAGTAATCGGGTCATCACGAGTGTCCCTTCACGCCATGGCTTTGGGCCGTTGCCACACTGCCGCCAGGCCGATAAAGCTGCCTGTGGAAAAGTAAAGGTAAAGGTGTAGTCAGGGGCAAAGGCCATAGCTACGCGTGGCGGCGGTGCTCATCTCCGTCCAGTTGAAAAGGCCACACAGAGCTCCTTGGAAAGCCTCGGGAAGTGTGTGTGCTTGGGCGCTGAAATGTTTGACAGTATGGCCGGGGACTCGTATGCTCTCGGCACAATACAGATACAGAATGTTAAAAACTCACTAAAGACTAAATTCCAAGAAAAACAGTTGAGGCCACGGGGCGTGACGCCGTGGATGTGTTTGTCCCGGGGGCGTATTGGTATTCATATTGGTAGTTGTGTTGATATTCGTATTGGTTTAAGTATTGGAATTATTATTAGTGTAGATATAAATATGTATTAGTATCTGAAGTATTTTGTGCCATGGGCCGCGAGATAGACGGTTTTTTTTTGTTTTTTTTTACAGTAAAGGAAGCAGCTCGAGGGCAAAAGCAAACAAAGACAAAACAAAACAAAAAACTAATATTAAGTAACGCAAACACTGCTCCCATAAGTGAAAATAGAGAAGGGCCAAAGGAGGATGAGGAGGAGTTGAAAATGCAAGAGGAAGTACAAATGGAGAAACTGAGTGAATGGAAGATTTCTACATTCGATTATTCCTCTTTTTTCCCCATATCTTCCTTCTCCTTCTCCTCCTCCTCCTCCTCCTCCTCCTCCTTCTCCTCGATGCAGCACGCAGCCACTATACTCTAGTCCTCGGCTCCTGAAACAAGTCCCTGTGCCTGATAGCCGCGTCAGGCCTCCGGGTGTTAAAGCTGCAAAGTAATGGGGAAATATATGTGCCGGGGGAAGGTTCAGACCACAAGAAACTAAACCTTTTGCGAGGATGATATTAATAGTTGGGCTGGAGTAGGAGGAGGAGGAGGAGGAGAAGGAGAAAATGGAGGATTTCGAGGATAAAGAGAAGAAGAGAAAGATATGGAAAAAAAAAGAGGAATTGAAAGTAGACGTCTTCCACCCATTCCATTTCTCCATTTGTACCTCATCTTCCACTTTCAATTCCTCCTCCTTCTCCTCCTCCTCCTCCTCCTCCTCCTCCCGGCCAAGTTTTGAAGTCTTTCCTAGGGATCCTTAGGGCACCACCACCACCAGCACCACCCCCTTGAGCTTCGCGACTTAAGGAATGTCATGGAGTTTGGGAAGAGTTGTGACGGGAATGAGGAGATAAACACTAGCGCCAGACCAGGGAGAGAGAGAGAGAGAGAGAGAGACAGAGAGAGACAGAGACAGAGACAGAGACAGAGAGACAGAGAGAGAGAGAGAGAGAGAGAGAGAGAGAGAGAGAGAGAGAGAGAGAGAGAGAGAGAGAGAGAGAGAGAGAGAGAGAGAGAGAGAGAGAGAGAGAGAGAGAGAGAGAGAGAGAGAGAGAGAGAGAGAGAGAGAGAGAGAGAGAGAGAGAGAGAGAGAGAGAGAGAGAGAGAGAGAGAGAGAGAGAGAGAGAGAGAGAGAGAGAGAGAGAGAGAGAGAGAGAGAGAGAGAGAGAGAGAGAGAGAGAGAGAGAGAGAGAGAGAGAGAGAGAGAGAGAGAGAGAGAGAGAGAGAGAGAGAGAGAGAGAGAGAGAGAGAGAGAGAGAGAGAGAGAGAGAGAGAGAGAGAGAGAGAGAGAGAGAGAGAGAGAGAGAGAGAGAGAGAGAGAGAGAGAGAGAGAGAGAGAGAGAGAGAGAGAGAGAGAGAGAGAGAGAGAGAGAGAGAGAGAGAGAGAGAGAGAGAGAGAGAGAGAGAGAGAGAGAGAGAGAGAGAGAGAGAGAGAGAGAGAGAGAGCTCTGACCACCACGCCATCCTGACCCGAGCAGACGTGGGCGTGGCGCGGGATGAGGCCACTTCCCACACTATCTGGCTGTGGGACAGAGCTGACTGGCCCTCCCTTAAAAGAGAACTGCAGCAGACAGATTGGCACACCCTTCTGTCTGGGCGAGCAGAGCCCATGGCGAAGGCCTTTACTGAGCGGCTCAAAGCTCTCCAACGAGAGCACATTCCACACCGCCAGTACACGTCCAAGTCCACCGATCAGCCCTGGTTTGGTTACCGCTGCCGCCTTGCTGCAGAAAGAAAATACTCTGCGTGGCTCCGCTACAAAAGGAGCCCAACCCGCCGCAACAAAGCCCTGCATCGAGCAGCGTGCAAAAATATGGTGGCCACCAGTAAATGGGCGAAACGGAGGTGGGAAAGAGACCTCCGCGCCAAGCTGTGCGGGCCAGGGGTGGGCAGCAAGACCTGGTGGACCCTTGTTAAGGAAAAGCAAGGCAGCAGCCACCAAGAAACAATCCCTCCCCTCACCAAGCAGGACGGCACCACAGCCACCAGCAGCAGGGAGAAGGCAGAGCTCCTGGCTGACCTTTTCTCTGCCAAGATGTCCGTCGCCAACCCCACCAGACCTCCACCACAACTGCCACAGGAATGCAACCAGACTCTGACAGAGGTTGCGGTACACCGGGAGCAAGTGGAGCGCCTTCTAATAGCCTCTTCCATTTAGCGTAACCCGTTTCTGGGTCGTGATCTGTAGAGTCCCTCATAGAGTCCCGACAACCTAAGATTTGGACGCCATTATTAGCCCTGTGTTTTCGCCGCGCTTTTCAAACACTACCACACGCTCTCGCGGCGAAAACAGGGCCAATAATGGCGTCCAAATCTTAGGCTGTCGGGACTCTATCTATCAACGGACTCTACAGATCACGACCCAGAAACGGGTTACGCTAAATGGAAGAGGCTATAAGAGCGGTGGACGTCAGGAAGGCCACTGGTCCTGACAACGTTAGCCCACATGTGCTGCGTCACTGCCCCAGTGAACTGGCAGAACCCCTCTCGGAGGTGTTCGGGGCCTGTGTCCGGGGGAACACCTGGCCCTCTATACGGAAGGAGGCTCGCGTGGTGCCGGTTCACAAAAAGCCGGCCAGATCTGACCCTGCCAACTACAGGCCTATCTCCCTCCTGTCTGTAGTTGGAAAAATCTTCGAGAGAATAGTGGTGGAGGCCATCACCCGCCACCTCGAGAACAACGCCCTCATCACTGACCAGCAGTTTGGGTTCAGATCTGGCCGCTCCACTTCAGACCTCCTGCTGCTCCTCTCCAGGGATTGGCAGGACTCACTAGACACCGGCCTGGATACCATTGTCGTCGCTCTCGACATCGTGGGTGCTTTTGACCGGGTGTGGCACGCGGGCTTGCTGGAGAAGCTTCGTGCCAAAAGCATCCAAGGACACCTGCTGATGCTGATGAGCGACTACCTTCAAGGAAGAAGCTTCCACGTCGTCGTCGGCGGCCAGCAGTCCAAGGACCTCCCAGTGGGTGCCTCAGTCCCTCAGGGATCTGTGCTGGGATCTGTCCTCTGGAATCTGTACATCGACGACCTTCTCAGGAGTCTGCCAGCAGTCTCTGCATACGCTGACGACTGCACGTTCTCCCTCTTCTACCCTCGCCAAGAAAGCCACCAAGCGGTTGCTGAGGTCAACCAGTAACTACGATTGATACGGGAGTGGGGGGAGCGCTGGCAGGTGAACTTTGCTCCTGAGAAGACTCAGGCGATGGTGATCTCTCGGTCCCCGGCAGCCACACAAGCTGTCGAAGGAAGGGTGATGTTTGCCTCCGTCACCCTCCCGCTCCAGGATCACGTCAGGATCCTCGGAGTGGACTTGGACCGAGAGCTGCACTTCGACCGCCACCTGAAACACGTCGCCCACCAAGCCTCCCTACGTGTCTCTGCCCTTCGTAGAGTGGCTAATTTCCTCGACAAGCGAGGAATTATGCTCCTCTACAAGGCCCAGGTAAGATCATACCTGGAGTACGGGGCTCTGACCTGGATGTCCAGCGCTGCCACACACCTGCAGAGACTGGACAAGGTGGAGCGACGGGTGCAGCGACTGTTACAGGAGAACAACTCCCAGCCGTCCCCTCATGATATTATACATCTAGACATTCTGGAGCACCGCCGGGACGTCGCTGCGCTGGTGGTGTTCCACAAGGCCCAGGTACATGGAGTACCACACCTGGCGAGACTGAGGCTCCCCCCGCGAGAGGCTGTGAGAGATACGAGAACGGTACTCTCCAGCCACGAGCAGGTCGGGGTGCCGAGGTCACGCGCCAGCCAGCACCAGCGGACCTTCACCTCCAGGGTGTCCCGCCTGTGGAACACATTCACTGCAGCAGGGCCAACAGTGAGGGAAATGTCCACCCAGCAGGTAAAAGTGGCTGCTCACAGGTGGCGAAGAACATGCCCCACACCACTAGTGATGCTAAATACACAGTGAACAAGTGTAAAGGGCTTTTGAAATAATGCACAAGAAAAAAGTGACATTTTAAGCCCTGAAAAGTGCACAGTGAAACATATACTACTCGAACGATCGCATAAAGTGTCGTCGGAAAAATACAAATATGTTGTGTACTATAGATTCGTCAGTTTAAATAAAACAAAGAGAGAGAGAGAGAGAGAGAGAGAGAGAGAGAGAGAGAGAGAGAGAGAGAGAGAGAGAGAGAGAGAGAGAGAGAGAGAGAGAGAGAGAGAGAGAGAGAGAGAGAGAGAGAGAGAGAGAGAGAGAGAGAGAGAGAGAGAGAGAGAGAGAGAGAGAGAGAGAGAGAGAGAGAGAGAGAGAGAGAGAGAGAGAGAGATGCGTCACCCAGTCCTTCCGTCAGTCAGTCAGTCAGTCACCAAGTGGTTTTCTCCTCACCAAACTCTTGTTTTGTTCCGGGGAGGTTGTTTGGGGGTTGAGGCATGCCCCAAGGACTTACTCTAATTACGGGGCGGGGCGGAGGGAGATGAGACAAGACGTGATGGGGGGCTTGTATTCCCTATCCTTCTATCTCTCTATCTATATATCTCTCTCCTGAACAGGGCAGGTAAGGCTAGGCTAGGTTAGGTTAGGGTAAGTGTAGTCAGAGTCATTCAGGGTAATTTTGAGTGGGAATCACAATGAGAGTATTTTACCAGAACGCCCCGTGGTTAGTTTGGAAGCTACAGCCGAGAGTCTTCACTTGGGGACCACACGTCCGTGGAGTGATCGGGAATATGGAGGCGGGGCGGGACGGGGCGGGTTGAGACGGGTCGGGGCAAGACTGCGATACCCCCCATTCAGCCCCCCTTCCCTCCCTTCACCCCCATCGTCCTCCTTAACCCCCCACCCCCAGATCCAGGCCGGAGTACGGTCGTGGGTGGTGTGCGGGAAGGTGTAAGCTACGTATTTCCCGTAAATCTTTCTCGCTGGTATGGGTGCCCGGACATTGCCGAATCTACGGCAATGAACAGGTTGACATTTTGGCGAAGTCGGCTGTGGAGCTCGAGGGAGCGTGGAACCTCCCTCGGGACCTGCAGTCATGTCTCTCCCTCGGAAAGTCATCAGTAAATCTTCTGTGGCAAAGCCAATGGACGAACCAACAACTTCCCACCGTCAAGCCCATTGTAGGCCAGTGGGCCACTTCCAGTCGTCCGTCGCGACGGGAGTAAGTGGTCCTCGCACGCCTCAGGGTGGGATCCACCCTCCTAACCCACCTCAGACCCTACATAGATGGCACCTTCCCACCACAGTGTGCCCCCTGTAATAAAACGGTTCCTATCGGTCACATCCTTTTGTACTGTGGTGAATACGAAGGGGTGCGTTGGCATCTCCTGCATGGATTACTGCGAGAGGATGGGCATGCCCCTCGTCCTCTCCTCCCTGCTCGGGGACGGTCATCCGGATGTGATCGATAGGCTGATGACTTTCCTGAAGGAGACCAACTTGATCACTGAGTTATGATTTACGTCATTTTTCTTGGTGATGGTTATGATTTCTTAGCGCGTGCTTGTGAATGGCTGAACGTAACGGATGCTGTATGAATGGTGTACATTGTTATGTACCAATATTGTAAATATATAAATTAGTGTATGTACGCCCCCTTCCCCATGTCCCTTGTCCTACTAACATAGCTTTGAGATAGGCCCAATACTAACACTGTGCACTGTATGTATGTATGACTGGTTGAGTGAATGGTGTGTATGCTTTAGGATGTTAAATAGAACTGAAAACTAAATAAACAGATATAAAACCTGAAAATATATTTTAAAAAAAAGTCATTTAACCATTAAAGTGGCCTAATAGCCACGATCGGCTGATGGCAAAAAAAAAAAAAAAAGAAGGTGCGGGAAATTGGGGGGCAACAGCTAGTTCACTCCCCGCACCCCAGGGCACACTGCAGGGGGTCGGGGCCGGCTGGGGCAAGGGGTGTTCTGCTGATTAACGAGCAGCGAGGCTTTTGGGGCTATTTTTGGGCTTCTTTTTTCTCGCGACAAAACTCTGAGAGTAATTGTTTACCACGCCGTGTGTGAGGGGGGGAGGGGTGTTTGCGTGTGTGTGATTGTTTGTTTGTGTGTGTGTGTGTGTGTGTGTGTGTGTGTGTTGCAGCGGTTTAAATGCGTCTTGCATTAACGGGAAAGTGCTTCATTGATTTGTTAGTAAATACACAATTCTTGAAGCTCCCCTCAACGGAGCTCCATTTTCTATAACGTACCACCAACCGATTTCTCAAGGGAAGACTACGTGATCTCATTGCAATAGGATCGGATGCCAATGTGTTCAATGTATAGAGGTTAACCCATATTCCTTGGTATTTTCGGTACTTGTACATGTTAACGTGTATAGGGGATTACGTGTATACTCACAACAATGTGTTCAATGTATAGAGGTTAACACATTTTCCTCAGTATTTTCGTTACTTGTTCATGTTAACGTGTACATGGGATTACTGCGTGTATACTCACAACAATGTGCTCAACGTGTACCTAGAGTTCAACCTATATTCCTAAGCATTTTTGGTATTTCTACTTGTTATCTTCCATAGGGGATTACTACGTATAAATGGAGGTGAAGTGATTTACCACGGTCACGAGTAGTGTACAGAGACACCGAGTACTTAATATGACCTCTACTACACTATACCATACTGTGTGTGTGTGTGTGTGTGTGTGTGTGTGTACTTACCTCTCACACACACACACACACACACACACACACACACAACAAACTAGCACTTTAATATCTCACGCATCTGGGTTTTTTTTATCTGTCCTCTTAAAATTTTAATACATTTCATTCTCTCTCTCTCTCTCTCTCTCTCTCTCTCTCTCTCTCTCTCTCTCTCTCTCTCTCTCTCTCTCTCTCTCTCTCTCTCTCTCTCTCTCTCTCTCTCTCTCTCTCTCATGCGGCCATAGATAGTTGTCATGCGGCCACCACTTCACTAAATCGTAAAACAGCTAACAACTCCGTTTCTCGAGTTATAGCAAAAGACAATTTAAGGGTTCTTAGCTTTAACGCTCGAGGCTTAAGAAATAAGATCGATGAATTGCAGTGCC
>NC_066519.1:4202654-4205154 GCF_024679095.1 Eriocheir sinensis
CATGTTGACATTGGCTGCATTAGATGCTTAAGTCATATAGCAAATTTCTCACCCCTTGGATCTTTTTTATTCCTCCATGGTCTAGCGGTCCGCGTGCCTTGCTACGAACCCGCGCCCTGGGTTCGAATCCCGACCTGGGCAGTCAGCGTGTCGCTCACCTAGCTGCTTATCCTCCCTTTCGGGATGGTCAGTAAATGGGTACCTGGAGAAACCTCGGGAAGGTAAACTGTGGTAACCCGGATGTCACACTGACTCTGTCCTGGGGTGATGGGTTCCTCCCACCACTGATCAAGGGCCCGTGCCACGGAGAGGAGCACTGCGACCTAGCTCAGCTGTAGCGTATGCCCCCATCTTTACTCTTTTGGTTGGTCCCAGCCAACAGGCGCACCTAACATCACCAAAATGTGGGGTACAAACTTGGCGCAGAGACTGTTTTGGGGGGCCATTGGAGGTAACGGGCTAAAGAATGGCCTATCCAGATATTTTGTTTTTATTTATTAATGATCCACGAGACATCCTAGAATTAAATCAAAGTTTGTGCTTTTCTTTGGATTCGTTAATACTCACACTGGTCTTATTTAGGTGGTGTAATATTCTCTCATTTGAGTGAAATTCTGTTGTGAAAAGTCACAAATTCGTGTCACTGGTAAAAATGAAACTAGTAACTGAACTTTTGCCACCATGAAATATACAAATAGATAAATATGAAAGCTCACAAAGTCACAATAAGTGACATCACCTGCTTTGCGCAGTAAAAATATGCTATTTATGGTATCTGACACCCGCAATATGGCGTGGGAGCAGCCTCAGTCCTCGGAGCTACAGTCAACGTGCCAGATTGGCGTACTCAGCCGATTGTATTTCCCGACTTCTTACCCTAAACTGTCTTCTGGTCTCCAATAACGAAACTAATTTATAGTTATCGTTAAAAGAGCTAGATTCTGATGTTTCTGGCAATAGTTAGGCGTCAGAAACAGGTAAATACTATGCTCTAAGTACGACAATCTGGCAACGGTAGGCTATACGTATTTTCATATTAATGTTCTGTTGTTTATTCAATGTTGTGTTCAAGAAAAAATACTCATTATTTTAGTTAGTTTTTGGTTATAAGGATTCTTTACGAAATACAATTATAACGCAACCTCCTTTACTTTAGGAAACATCCTGAATCCTGGATCGGCTATGGTGATGTTAGGTGCGCCTATTGGTCCAGTCCAGTCCAATAGTGGGCGTGGGATTGCCTTTGTAACGGCTCCCACTTTTTTCTTATTCTTGATTCTTGATTTTTGTTGATTGGCGTTGTTGTCTTTTAGTTTTGTTCAGTTTTCTTTTTTCTTTTGTTCCATATCGTTGTAATATAGTTTTTTTCTATTTTCAATTTCTTCCAGAGTTAATGGTCGAAACACTAGTATGTCTGCTATTAAGTGTTCTCTGCTTTGATTTTCTGAGTTCTGTGACTCAGGCAACTATTTTATAGTGCCGCTTGGCCAAGCCCTTTGAGCGTCACTTGATCCTCTTTAGAGTTTCGATGGAGTTCGGTTGATGGGCAATCATGAGGACAGCATGTGGATAGCCTTGGGCCCTCTAAACACTCAAGTGAATTAAAGAAAAGCTGTTAAAAGGGACAAAAAACACCAACTATAGGAAGTGGCAGTTAAGGAAATATTTGAATTATATGCCCCTATTTTTCAAAGAATCACTTCACATACGTACATGGATCCTCCACAACCTTTTCTGATACTTTCATTTGAAGCTGCTGTCATTTTTCTATGTGCAGTTTCAATGAGGACATGTCGAAAAACATGACATGATATGGTTAGACCGTGAAGAGACTAGACATAGTTGTGGTGTGGTGCTGGCCAGTGGCTGGCTGGCTGCGGATGGTCAGTCTTAGGACTGGCTCAAACAGCCAGCCAGGTTACTTATCATGATGGAATATGATACAAGAATACTCCAACAAGTGTTTGAAACTAATGTAGAGAATATGCAGGTTCACATACATTTAATTATTTTCATTAATAAAGGATTAAAAAAATCGATTTAGATAAAAAAAAAAAAATCATGTTAGAAGGTGGGTATGATGGAGGGGTCATGTAGGGTGTAAAATAGTAGGTTTATGGGAGTGGAAAGTAGCATACGAGTGGTCAGAAGTGACTATGGTAGATGTATAGTAGTCATGGTAGTGGGTGGGTATGGCAGAGGGGTCATGCTGGGTATTGAATGGTAGGTTTATGGGGGTGGTAAAAAGTATGGGAGTGGTTAGAAGTGGCTATGATAGGTATGTTAGGTGCATGGTAGTAATGGTAGCAGGTGGCTATTGTGGTTATGGTAGGTATAAGGTAGTAATGGTATCAGATGGGTATTGTGGGTATGGTAGGTGCATGGTAGTAATCGTAGCAGGTGGGTATTGTGGGTATGGTAGGTGTATGGTAGTAATCGTAGCAGGTGGGTATTGTGGGTATGGTAGGTGCATGGTAGTAATGGTAGCAGGTGGCTATTG